>NC_057796.1:45490168-45490908 GCF_018294505.1 Triticum aestivum
GGCGAACGTGTCCGGCGCGGGCGGACGCGTCCGGCGCGGCGCGGAGGGAGAGGGTTAGGGTTCGTCTGAGATTTCGTTTTCGGGATGCCCACTTATTTATAGGTAGAGGGAGCTAGGAGACTCCAAAAGAGGTGCGGTTTTCGCCCACACGATCGTGATCGAACGACCTAGAGCATGGAAAAGAGTTTGGTGGGCTTTGGGCTGGTTTTGGAGGGGGTTTTTGCTGGATACTCAAATGGACATTGCGGAGGCCCGGTTAACCGATGGAGTACCAAACGACCTCCGAATGGAACGAAACTTGACCGGTAGTCTCCGGATGGTATATTAAGACCACTAGACAAGCCTCGGTCCATTCCGAGAAAGTTTGACACACGCACACGAAAGAAAACAAGAAGGGTGTACCGGAGGAGATAGGAGCGCCGGATTGCAAAACGGACAACGGGGAAAATGCTCGGATGCATGAGACGAACACGTATGCGAATGCAATGCACATGATGACATGATATGAAAATGCATGACTTGACAAAATACAAAAGGAAAGACAAAACCCGACAACGGAGGGAAAAACATATCACATAGCCGGAAATGGCAAGAGTCGGAGTTACAAATATGGCAAGTTACATGCGGGGTGTTACATTATTCCTCTATTTCAATGTGTGTACTCTGTTTTTCGTTCTTATACGTTTTGTTTTAATGTGTTTATATACGCTTTTCATTCTGTATATGTGGATGATAACAGC
>NC_057796.1:45491171-45498635 GCF_018294505.1 Triticum aestivum
ATATATGTAAAATGTTTGGGGCACCTAGGTGCCTGGGCACCTAGGCCCATGGTGCATGACATACCTATCCGTACATGATGTTCCTTCCTTGAAATAGATGTTTCCAATTTTTGTTTGCATGCACTCTGATTGGTTTGCAAAAAAGTAATATTATATTTTTTTCCGAAGCAACATTCTGTTCCAAAATATCTCGAGTACGTATACACACCTAAGATATTTTAGGTTATGTATGTATATACCTACTGATTTATTCAAGGTATTAGACATTTATTTCCGGTTTTGTATATATCTAGTGATATAGACCTACTGATGTATATACCTCAAATATTTTGGGTTATGTATATACCTACTGATGTATATACCTAAGATATTTTGGGTTATGTATATATCTGCTGATATATACCTACTGATGTATATACCTACTAACGTAATTCATGTGTCCAACACTCATATTTTTTCAAATTAACACTTGTATTTTCTAATGATGTACTTTCAAGGTACATATACTAGTCTGGGCATTATTTATTTTATTGATGGGACGCACTTTTTGAAGACTAGTTTTCCTATTCTATGTAAGGTGACAAGATAATCTAAAATGATATCCTAATTATTTTTTACTTTTTTGGACATATACATACCATGTAGACATCCATACCCGATATGTTTACGTACATGTACCTAATATAACGTACCAACATCTGGGTTTTTAATACACGTATTGCCTTCAAGACATACCCTGAAATTTTTGTAGTTTTAGTAGTGACATACCCAAAAATAATAATATACTCTTTTTTGAATATAAAGTATATGCTTGAAGACATACCCATTAATGGTATTGGACACATACCCCAAAATGATATACTTTGAAAGGAGACGTGCTCAAGGACACGTACGTTTTATACCCGTACATACATGGGTATTTTTCCATGGAGACAAAAGACAACCATACCTTATATTCCCAAGACGATGATATACCTAAGTATATAACTGTATATATGACTTCGTATTTTATTATGTAAAAAAGAAAGTAATGCATGAATAAGAGAGAAAGAAGGGCACGTGTCATGGAGCATGCATGGCCTTAATGGACCATTAATTGCTGATTTCTCTATCTTTCCTAGTCTGGGCATTAAGTGTCCATATAAAGCAATAATTAGCAATAATTCTTTCCTAATAAAGGAGTTAACAATTTTCAATTATTGTTAATACTAGTCACACATGCACACATCTTAATGCAATCCAACGGTTTCTAGGCAAGGTGCCCTGGCACCTAGGTGTCCCATATGTGTGTGTGTATATATATATATATATATATATATATATATATATATATATATATATATATATCAAATGTTTCCTACAAGCATTGGTAGTTACCACCACTTGCGTTTTGTATGTTGTATGTAGTATCTATCGAAACCGAGAGTATGTACGTGTACTATGTAGTATATAATAATGATCAGATAGCATATATACTAATTTTTAGGTAGTATGTACCCTGTTTTGAGTATGCTCTTTTTTATGTACAAATATGTATGTATTTCACAAATATAATAAAAATTCTGGGCTCATATGCAATTTTTTCATGTAACTTACTTTGAAATATCTTAAATATAGTTTATGAACATATTTAAAATAATAAAATAGTATATAAAGTACCACATGATAGTATATGAGATATGTGGGGTAACTACCACCGGGTGGTAGGATGGATTTTCCCTATATAGACATACACACACACACACACACACACACACACACATATATATATATACATCTGGGCTATTCTGTTACCCTACTTGAACTGATGAATTCAAGTGGTTGAACTGATGAAATTCGAGCGGTTGAACTAATGCTTTCTGTTGGAGTTAAAAATCGTCTTCTTTAGTTCAATTTTTTTTATCAAAATGGGGCGTATAATATATCGTTGGAAAGCTCTTGACATCCACATTACAATCTTATAATTTGTTTTTACAAAAAAATTATGATTTAAGAGCAGTTTTGAAAAAAATCGTTTTTTAACCAAAAACGCGAATCGTATTTTGGACTTAATTTTCAAACGGTTTATCGAAATTGAGCAAATGAGATGGTGTTGGAAAGCTTGTGAAAATCCGCATCTTCCATATATCTACTATTTTTTCAAATTCTATATGATTTAAAAGTAATTTGAAAACGGTGAAATTTTGGGCGAAATGTTTTTCACTCTTTTATGCAAACGGTTTTTCGGATTGACGCAAATTATACGGCGTTGGAAAGCTATGGAAAATGCGCAACTTTTGTGTATAGGAAGTTTTTTCTAATTCCTTACGGTTTAAATACGAATTCAAATACGGTTAAAATTGGTTTTGAACGCGGTTTTTGTAAAAAGTTTGTCGAAATGGGGCAAATAATATACCGTTGGATAGCTATAAAAAACGCGAAACTTAGCCATGTTCGACGTTTTCTCTACTTTGCAACCGTTTAAGAGTAATCTTGAATACGGCATGACGGATCCTGTTGTTTTCTGGTCTGAAAAACAGAGTAGTCGTACTGATATATGTGTATGTTTGTACTGAGCTATTTTTTTGTAGAGTAATTTAAATGGTTCCGAAAAAAGGTACTTGTACTGAATGCTTGCATGGGTTTGTACTAAGCGTGTTTTTACTAACTAGACTTTGCTCCGTTTTTTGGATAATATTTTTCTCGTAAATTTTCAACGGTTTACTGTATCCTATCCCTGAACTTGCATTGTTTATATTGTTAAACTGAATGTTATTGTATCATCGGCCCTGTACTTGCATGGTTTATATCATCGAACTGAATGATTTTTTTTTCAAAAAGAAAATGTTTTTTTTCTTTTTTTTGAACTAAACATTTTTTTACAACGATGTTCTGGACTTCTCTTATTTTATGACTTGTACTTTTACCATTTGAATCGCATGGGGTTTCCTTTTGCTTGAACTTTTATAATTTGTATTTCTGTCATTTCTTTTATTCCGAACGGACCACCGTTTTTAACTTGTACTGACCAATATTTTTAATTAAACCAATTTTCCTCTGTAGAACGGACCACCGTTTTTGTTTGTACGGATCAGTTGTAGAACTTGGACATCAGTGTCACAGAATTAATTTGTGAGCTTCTCACGTTTCCTTTTAAAGTTGTTTTTTCCCTCAAACTTTGACATCAATGTCACAGAATTAATTTGCGAGCTTCTCACGTTTCTTGATGAACTTTATATTGTTTGAAGTTTTCATAATGTTCTTTTTTTCCGAACCTCTTCTTTTGGTGATTCTGAACTTTGCACTTTTTTATCTTTGAGCTTTCTAGATTCTTTGTACCTCAAACCTCATCAATTCTTCTCTGAATGCCTGGCATTCCTTTCTTTTCTAAATTTCCAGAAAAATGGTTTTCTGTAACTGTAAAACTTTTTATTTCTGAACTTATGTTTTTTCTACCATGTACTTGCCTACATTTTTAAACAAAACATGATACCATCAGCTTACGAAAATACAAAGAAATTCACAAAGAGTACATCTCTTAGGAAACTAGCCTTGAACATATCAATGTAGAGAGAGTACATCTCTCAGGAAACTGTGTGAACCTCGCTGATTTAACAATATGAACTTATAAACAGACACTACAATCCTTTTTCTATCTTATGTTACGAAAATAAAAAAAATTACAAAGACAATGTGAATCTCATGGCTTTAACAATTTGAACTTCAGAACAAACACTATAATCATACAATATGAACACTTTTCCTTTTTATATACCAAATTCACAAACTTTCACCGTGGCAGTGTGTGAACCTCACGGCTTTTAATAATTTGAACTTTAAAACAAACACCATAATCTTACAATATGAACTCTCACATAGCTCAAATCACAAATATATAAACACAAAGGCTTTCTTTACTGTTAAAGAACTTTCTTTGGAGGTTTGGACTTTCTCAATTCTGATTTTTGGAACTCTTCATGTAGCTAGACATAAACCTTTTTTCCATGGGCGACCACTGTGTAGGAGAGCCCATTGGCAACCACACACGCCGAGTTCTTATGCTGCAATATAAAGCAAGTGCCAATTAAAGCTCATTGCAAGGGCATTCTACCATTAAATATATTCCAGCAAGTGCCAATTGTGCTCGATTGCATATGTACTTGAAGGAATTTTTACTAGACACCACAATCATCTACTTGTATTCATCATTTACTGCTATGACTAGTTGGAAGGACAACAGACCAATCGAGTGGCATGAGTTACGGTGGCCCATTACACATAAAATTTGAACTTCTTTTTGTAGCAAGAGGGTTGGGGCGTGTTTTTTGTTTTGAACTAGCAGTACATTATTTCAGTCAGCTCGATCTTCATCAGTACTAGAATGACTAGACAAGAAGTTTAGATTTGTAGCAGCACACACACCAAACTTACAGAATTTGTCTTCAATTTTTTCTTCAACTTTTTTAGGTGATTGCATCAGTACTAGTATGATTGCAAAAATATTTCAGATTTGTAGCAGCACACACATGAAACTTAGAATTTTATGGAAATGGACGAGTTCTGATTTTTCGAACTCCTCCAATGGTTGCACATGAACTGAGCAATATAGCGACTAAAGGTACAGCATTTTGATCTGAAAAGCTACTTGACTGAAAATTGACATACACATCCAAAAGTTCAAAACTACAAGACCTACCCTATGTTTTTCTGCTACTACACTATCAAAACTTTTATTCAAAACGTCTGTGAACTTTAAACCTCAATCTTCCTTCAACTGTAATTTTCATTTCGAAAAAAGCATCCAAAAAGCAAAAGCAGAAACTGTACAAAAGGTTTTAGACATCAAACCAGTAGAGAATTGAATAGGCATCCGGCAGCAACTTGCTAAACATAGCACGAGTCATATACATACGCATTTCAGCCGATGATGAAGCGAGCTAGCAATCATCCATCAAGATGCTCTTTTTTGGCTCACTAAGCTTGACAGGGGAGGAGCTGTACTTGTCGCAACATCACTACTTGAACTGGTGTGAGTACCATACCTGGATGGACGGGGAAGAAGGGAGACGGTCGGGCGCTTCGCAGGGAGTAGGCAAGAGGAGGAGGCATCCACAGGACGTGCTTGGAGCACCGTGCGCCGCCGGATGGTGGCTGCAGGAGCGTTGCAGCTGGGCAGTGCGGCGGTTCGGACGACGGCATCCAGGCTTGTCCGCCGGTGGCGCTGTGGAAGACAAGTGGATCAGGCCGGCGGTGCAGTTGAAGCCAAGTGGAGCATGCCGTCTCTAGCAAATTTCAAGCACAAGTTAGCTATTCTTTACTTGCAGCTGAGAAATGGACCAATGGTTAACTATAATGAAGTGCAGACATAGTGAAAAAGCAAACTTTGAACTATTACTTGCAGCTAAGAAAATGTTCAAAGAAAAATGAGTTCGCGTTCTCACTGTGTGGGTGCTCAATGGGTGCAGCGCTGGGTGAAGATGGTGGTCGCAGTTCCACTTGGACTGCGGTCAGAGCTCGACTTGGATGCATGGATGCTGTAGCCGAAGAAACACCATGGAGCTTTTCTGAAAACAAACTCTGAACTTTTTTGGAGCTTTTTGTTGAGCTGAAGTACTTAAGCAAATACCTGATGGCATCAAGAAAACAAGTGTCTAAATCATTTAGCAATAAAAGCGATGGTACGGAAAAATTGAATTAATGTTTTTCTCTCATTCCAATGGTACGGAAGAAACACCATATTTTTATGAAACCGCATGAGTTCTGGTTTTTTGAACTCCTCCAGTGCTTACACATGAACTGAGCAATAAGCAACATAATGTTTTTTCTCTGAACTTTATAGGGGATAAACACTTGAACTTATGAAATGACAGCACACCACGCACATCTGCTTCATACCTCTGTCCCATTGCTCGCTGTGGTACACTTGCCACCTACTCGTTGTCGCCGGCCGTACCCTACACACATCAGTAACCAATTAAGCACGCACCGCAACACACCTAGGGCTGTATCTTCAGTACACTTTGAACTGATGATATAGTAGATTAATAGCACAAGAAAACAATTCTGTAGTCACATCTTCAGAATTCTATAGGTACACCCCAGGACTTTTGAACTGATGACATGGTTGTTTTGGGTAGGCTGGAGGTGGAACCTTACATCTCATTTGAATTGAGGTTCCATGTGACACTTGCTTCCCATTCAACCTTGCTTCCCATTTCATCAGTACTAGTATGACTCAACAATAAATTCAGAATTGTAGCATCGTTAAGGAAACAATGTCGAGAGCCACCATCGACGGACCACCGCCAATGGGATCCTCGGGAACCCCGCTCATGGATGAGCAATAGCCGCAAGGACGAGCCCCGCTCATGGATGAGCAGAAGATGCTCGTAAATGAACTTTTTGGGAGGATTTATATTCTTATGTGTGTACTGTTGTTTTTGCAGAGTGGACTTATGTTCTTATGTACTTTGAACTCTAAAGTCACACAACACAAAAGTCAATGAGCTTTTTTCATTTTTCTTTTACATTTTGAACCACTGAGCTTT
This sequence comes from Triticum aestivum, assembly GCF_018294505.1. Lineage (NCBI taxonomy): Eukaryota > Viridiplantae > Streptophyta > Magnoliopsida > Poales > Poaceae > Triticum > Triticum aestivum. The sequence goes on from NC_057796.1 coordinate 45,497,699, forward strand.
TTTTAAGGTGAACTTATATTTTTCATGCACCTTCCCGTTTTTCAGATCATACTATATTTCAAAGCCAGGTGTAACACAGCTCAGTTATTTTGCATGAACTTTTTTAAGGAAAACCTAGAAATATTTACTCAAAGTTCAGTAAAAGATTAAGGGAAATAAATTGCAGTGCCAATAGCGAATCCTCTGCCATTTTAGTGTTCATGCTCAATCCTAATTTCAGCATCATTATCAAAGGAGTTAAAATCCTGATTTGCAAGTACCTCTGGATGAATCAATATACACTTAGCTAGGACTAGTTATTGTGAAATTAAAACTAAAAATATTGTCCAATTCTCAGAAACATAACAACAAAGAGGTTATGGGCAGCAGAGCACATGTGCTTACCAAAATTCAAATGCACGCCTATCGCAATCTAAAATAATTATTGGAATCGAGAGAATTACAGAGGATTTCTTCCATTCAAAAAATCCATGGCATACATGCTGCAAGTATGGGTGAGAGAGGAGACACGAACATGGGGCGGTTGGAGAGTATGGTCGCTAATGTTGTTCGCCAACTTGCAACAGAATACCATAGCCCGACAGGTCGCTGGACGGCCTGGGGCGACGGGGTTGGACTGCTGGACGCAGCGGCAACCGAACCCGCATTCTGCAGCCCGTTCAACCTCCCTTGTGCTGCAGTTCAGAGAAAAAACAAATTAGCGGGAGAAGAGCAGTAGAGAGGGAAGAGGTAAGACGGATGCATGGACTGCTGCTGGTTTTATTGTTGAACCGCAGCTAAAGGCGCGCAGTGGAGGGAGGGAAGGAGGCGGCCGGAGCAAGGGAAGAGGTGGCCGGCGGCGGGGAAGAATACGGTCTGCATCCACTAGGCGACCATCGTCGACGTGGGGGAAGGAGGAGGCCGACGCTGGGGTAAGGGACGCGGCCGGTCATCGGGG
>NC_057796.1:45499508-45500215 GCF_018294505.1 Triticum aestivum
TATGGTATTCCTACATACTACGTTATCATTATAAGTATGTTTATATATTATATATAAGATAATCCAAAGTGGTAACATGAAAAAATTACAAGTTGGCCCTTGGTTTTTATTATATTTGTGAAATACGTATATATTTGTACGTAAAATAGAACATACTGAAAATTCGATGCATACTACCTAAAAAGTACTATATATATACTATCTAAACATTCTTATATATTACATACTACGCGTACATACTCTTCGATTTGATAGATAGATAGTACATATAACATACAAATCTCAAGTGGTGGTAACTACCACTGGTGGTAGATAAAATTTGTCATATATATAGGACTATTCGTCACCCTGGGTGAGGAATAGTTATTCTTCACCCCCTATATTTTACCACCAGTGCACTGTAATTTTACGTTCCGTAAGTTTTATCTTATTTCTGACGTAAAAAGAGACCGTAAGAAAATATATCATCGCCGTAAAAAATATTTTATGTTATGTAAAATTACAAACATAAAAACATAGTGTAAAATATACATAAACTCCAAATTTTCTTGTCTTATGACCTATAATTTTATTTTCTTATACCAAAATTTACGTAGTGAATCAATAGGAACGTAGCTAGTTGAATTCCAAATGTAATTTAATTATGAAGTGATCGTAAGATTACCTTGGGTGAAGAATAACTTATTCTGCACCCTGGGTGATGAATA
>NC_057796.1:45500562-45508918 GCF_018294505.1 Triticum aestivum
TCATCACATATACGTGATGATACTTAACTACTAGGTACAATGCATAAAATTGAAAATGAACAATACTAAAACTAATAATCCCTCCTGGGGCCAGTATTCCGGCAGCCCCTCGCCAGCAGCTCCCTGGTGCGCGGCGTCTTCTCAGTGCGGAGGTAGTACTCCGCCTCCTCCGCCTTACAACACTTGACGTACCAATCTGCCTCTTGCTGGCGCATGAGCGGGAACGATCTTGCCATTTCGTTGGGCGCCCACCAGAGCTCCTCGTCGGTGGCACGCTGGAGCTTATCGGCCCACCTCCACGCAGCGACGAGGCGCCCAACGCCTTTGGCCTTCCTCGCGAAGTACCCGTCTTCATACACCTCCTCCGCACGACGACGCCCCCGCCCCGCATCTCCGCCGCCTCCTTTTTCCGGGCGGCATCACGGGCTTCACAGGCCACCTGGTACCTGGCTTCCTCCTCCGCCATCTCCTTCTTGAATGCCACTTGCCTGGCTTTCTCAGCCGGCGGTAGCGACTTCCACAAACAAAGATTGTACTGGCCCCAAAACCAATCCAAAGTTGGGGGGTCCGGCGCAACCTCGTCCGGCGATGCGTAGGGGTCCTCGTCGATGCTATTCGAGTGAGTGTCCTCGGGGGGCGGCGACTCCTCGTCGGTGTGTGGGCAGACCGGCGGCGCTATGGCAGAGATTTGAGAGAGATAGAGAGGGCGAGCGAGGGGATGATGTAGATGAGAATGCAGGCGGGACGACGTGAGCAAGGTAGTATTTATTGGCATCCGAAATCTAGATCGACAGGAACAGTACACACGCCGGTCGCCGGAATTTACGAGTACTGTAGTTTGAATTACACACGATTCCCGCAGCAAAATCCATGTGTGAACATAATAGCTGACGGTTTTCAATACAGAACCGTGTTTGATTAATGATCCCCGCCACTCACCTACCAAGGCTCGAGCCGCGAGATACGGTGCCAATCGTGTGGGGGGCGGTTGTCTTGCCAGATCTCTACATTTTCTTTTTTGAACACCAGATATTTACATCATCTCATGATTTTTTAACTCGCACACAAGTACACAAAAATATAATTTTTCAAACCGTTATGGTTAGCTGTTGCATGTAGATGTAGTTCAAATTTGAATTATGGTCATTAAAAGGCTAGAAAATCACTTAAATGTCTTTAAAAGGTCAAATGACCCCTGAAATTTTCCAAATTTTCACATGATAGTTGTATTAGTGCATGTTAAACGTAGGAAAAAATTTGAAGGCCGTAAGAGAAAGCTATCTCCCGTTCATCATCAAACATGCATTGTTCCCTCTTGGAACCACGAACCTTCTAGCGAGTTGCTCCGGTTTGTGAGGGGGGTGTGTCCAAACTTTTATCAAACAGGCCAATTTTTTACCACATCATCTTGGTGGCATGACATTACATCAAGCAAGGTTTCATATTTTTCTGATCATTTTTTAATATTTTGGAATTAAAATGCCATGTCACTCCATGCATACATATGCATGTGTCCATGTCATGAGACAAATATATTTGAAAATTCCTTCTAATTTACTGCACATGGAATTAACTCGCACACAAGTACACAAATATGATTTTTCAAACCGTTATGGTTAGGCGTTGCATGTAGATGTAGTTCAAATTTAAATTACGGTCATTAAATGGCTAGGAAATCACTTAAATGTCTTTAAAAGGTCAAATGACCCCTAGAATTTTCCAAATTTTCACATTACAGTTGTAGTAGTGCACGTTAAACGTAGAAAAATTTGAAGGTCGTAGGAGGATGCTATCTCCCGTTCGTCATCAAACAATTATTGTTCCCACTCGAAACTACGGGCCTTCTAGTGAGTTGCTCCGGTTTGTGAGGGGCGTGTGTCCAAACTTTCGTCAAACATGCCAATTTTACCACATCATCTTGCTGGCATGACATTACATCAACCAAGGTTTCATGTGATTTCTGATATGTTTTTAATTTTTTGGAATTAAAATGTCATGGCACATCATGCATACATATGTATCTGTCCATGTCGTGGGACAAATATGTTTGAAAATTCCTTCTAATTTACTGCACATGGAATTAACTCGCACACAAGTACACAAATATGATTTTCAAACCGTTATGGTTAGCCGTTGCATGTAGATGTGATTCAAATTTGAATTACGGTCATTAAATGACTGGAAAAATCACTTAAATGTCTTCGAAAGGTTAAATGACCCCTGAAAGTTTCCAAATTTTCACATGGCAGTTGTATTAGTGCACGTTACACATAGAAAAAAAATTGAAGACTGTAAGAGGAAGCTATCTCCGTTCGCCATCAAACATGCATTATTCCCTGTCGGAACCACGAGCCTTCTAGTGAGTTGCTCCGGTTTGTGAGGGGTGTGTGTGTCCAAACTTTCATCGCACATGCCAAATTTTTTACCACATCATCTTGGTGGCATGACATTACATCAACCAAGGTTTCATGTGTTTCTGATTTTTTTTTGGAATTCAAATGCCATGGCATTCCATGCTTAATTGTGTCATAGCCGTTAGACCAATATGTTTGAAAATTCCTTCCAGTTTACTGCACATGGAATTAAATCGCACACAAGTACACAAAATATGACTTTTCATACCATTATGGTTAGCTGTTGCATGTACATGTAGTTTGAATTTTAATTACGGTCATTAAATGGCTAGAAAACTACTTAAATGTCTTAAAAGGTCAAATGACCCCTGAAATTTTGCAAAATTTGACATGACAGTTGTATTAGTACTGCAAAATTTCTCGTACATTTAAAACACCATCCGTTGCCACTTTACTCCAAATTCGTCTTTCACAGCTAATAAAAAATATCTACAACATCACACACAGTTGTTTTCTAGGAACCGTTTGCGATGAAAATATCTAGGTCTATTTAAGTCTCCCTCCTTAAGCTTCGCCGGCTCGCCTGCTCCAGTGCCGGCAACCCCTGAATCCACGAATCCCGATCCCCATTCCCGTACCCCCTTCTTGCAAAGATGACGCCGTGGAAACGCTTCGTGAAGGCCCGTACGATGGCCGAGTCCCCCCGAGCGCGGCCGCCTGCGCTGAGAGCGCGGCCGCCTACGCTGAGAGTGCCGCCGCATCCGCATTGAGCGCTGACGCTTCCATCAAGAGGGCGTCTGCGGTAGCCGACAGGGCAGCTGCAGCAGCTGCTGGTGCGACGGCGGCTGCAAACGCCGAGAGCGCTCGAGCTGCCGTCTGTGCCACCGATGTCGCCCTGGCCCTAGTCGAGGCCATCCACGCCAAGATCGAGGATACACACGCCAAGATATTCCAGGCCACCTCGGACTCCAGCATGCAACCCACATCTGAAAAGGCGGCGATAGCCATGGAGCACCTGCTTCCTCATGAGGTCGCCGAGCGGGAGCTGGAGATCCAGGAGGCGACGGAGATCGAGGAGCGCCGGGAGGAGGAGTTGCGCGTGGCGGAGGTCGAGGTAGAGAAGACTCTATTCGTCGAGGAATCGGCGGTAGAGTACCAACGCGAGCTCTGGTGCAGCCACTACTACGGGTACTTCAACCTTGAGTGCGGCGCCGAGGACGAGGACGAGGACGCGGTCGACTTCAGCAGGGGGGGGCGCAAAGTCCACCAACGGCGGCATGTCGCCAGGACAAGTCATCGATGTCTCATCTCACACCGGCAATGCATAGGCCGGCGCGACGGTGGATTTGTTAAAATTATGCGTACTTAGTCTTTGTTTTTAATGCTGGTCTTTTGTTAGAGCAATGTTTAGGTCAACTAGCTCTCTGTCTAATTACTAAAATTGCTCGATTCAGTAAGTGTGGTATGTCTGCTGTACGCTCTTTTGTGTGCCCAAATTAGCAAGCGATGTTAAATTATGCAATGACGTACCCGGGGAAATTTTCACCAAAATTTGAATTATCAAACTCATCCCATGTGCATAAAGCAAAATAATCGTTTGCGATGGACACAATCGTTCAAACTGAATGGTCCGGCGGCACCGCGCACAAAGTTTCTCTCCATATTTCCAAAATTTTGGCCTACCGCCAAAATATCTACCCCGCCCCCTCCCCCCTTCCCTACCCCCTTTTCTCCGCGACCACAAGTCACATTTCCCCTGTTTCCTCCTTCCTTCCTTCCTAAGCTATAGCCGCTTCCTCGCTCTCGTCGTCTCGCATCCTACCGCCGGGGTCGCCATGGTCTTCTTCAAAGACCTCACAAACAGTTCCTCCTCCGGCGACGACTCTTTCACCACCCGGGTATGCCTCTCTTCTCTCTCTTGGGCTATGACTTGGAATGAAGGATTTTTACCCGGTAGTCGATTTGAGTCATTTCTTCCTCTTGTAGCTCCCTACGACCATCAGTGGCAACGAATGGAGCGGGGTGGCTGAAGATCTATCTGCTCGTTGTCACCATCAATCTCCATGCGTGAAGCTAGTTGCTTTGAATCTGTGGACAGTGGGAGGAAGTTTCTGGCATGCGCAGAGAAGGTTAGACCCTCTTTCGTTGTTACAAATCATTTGTTAGATGTGATTCGGACACTGTCATGGTCCCAACCCATTCATACCACACCTTCAACCAAACGCATACTAAGACAGTGTCACAGTTTGTACCTAGTATCTAAAATTGTTGCCATCTCATCAGTGGTGCCATTAGAAAATTATTTGGCACCGCTTCAGCAGTTTCTGCAGCCAACTTTGGTCCAAACGTCCGAGAAGCCAAGTAGTAAAATACTAAATCTTTATGGCACGAAGGAACTGGGCATTGGAGCAACTAGGTGCTTTGGAGTCCGGGTCCCTGATTTTTTTTCCGCTGCATCGGCTCGCCAGTGCATGGCACCGCAGCGAGATGTAGCAACAGTTGTCTTTACACCAGTTTTGGCATACATAGTGGACGACCTAAGTGCTATTAGTTCTATGTTACTAAATTAGTGCATGTACACACCTGTTAGTATCAATTTGCTGTCATCCAAACACTATCGCTATGCTGTTGCAGTTATATTTACCTTCCTCATAAAATGTTCAATTTGTTATTTATTGTACATGAGTAAGAACTTGTAGCGTTGTTGTAGTTAATTATAGCTTCTGATGTTCCAGAATTTGGTTGTTGTCTCAGTAGCAATTAATTAATTTGCACATTGATCTTTTTGAGAAGATATGTCATAATTAACATGTTTCTTCACTTTTTCAAAATAAGCATTGGTGATTTTCTATGTTGCTATAAACCCATTTCCCCTACAATTGTTACTGGTCTAGTTTTAAATATTATGGGATGAACAAAAGTGTTCTTACTTGGAGTGGGTTGATCAAGAGTGGCCACAGTCTTTGAAGATGTACCTAGCGAAGCTCTGGAGCATGTATGAGGAAGAGAATAGAGAAAGTGTTGTCAACGCTAAAGAATATTTGAAGATGCGGGATAAAAAGAGGAAGATGGAGAATGAGCTCAGATTTTTAAATCAGACTTTGCTAAGATGGTGTTGGCGAAGGAGGAGGCACTTTCCCAGTTGGCCAGTGCAAAACAGGTTCTTGCTGAACTGAAAGCAGAGGTGGATAAGACGAGCCTGGATGATCTCGATTAGGGAAATGAATATATTGTTCTAATATTGTTCTTATGAAGTTGAACTAGCTATATATTGCACTGTGTTGTTTTCATGTAGCTATCGTACTGTGATGTTATAATATATTTATGTGTCTGATATGAAATTGGCAAACAACTGTTCGATATGAAATGTGAATTTGCGCAATACTGGAATTATTAATTGTAAACTAATAAACCTACTAAATGTGTCATGTACATTGCAAACGGTTCTAGCAGTAAAAGCGCTTGTGATGGATAGCCCAATGCCACACAGTTTTCTTCATCAAATCATGTGTGATGTAGTTGATAAAAGCAAACAGTTAACCAAGGTAGAGCATGTGTGATAGTTACACTTTCCACACACGAGCCTACACATAAAACTATGTGGGATGTACATACGAACGGAAACGTTTTCCCTGGATTGACTGTGTGGGATGTACATAAGAACGGAAACGTATTCCTTGGATTGACTGTGTGTGATATACATACCTACGGAAATGTTTTTCTGGGATTCACCGTGTGGGATATACATACCTACGGAAATGATTAGGTTTCGATGCCTCGTCCGATCGCACACGAGCTCATTTGGTGTCCCAGGAGGGCCTATCACCTACGATTTATGGGTCGTGTGGGAAGGACCCCCCCCCCTATCGCCCGCACTCACTTGGCGACGGTTCCAAATGCCGTCGCGGAAAGGGGTTAAAAACCGTTTGTATAGCACCGACGCGTACCAGTGACATCTCATATGCTCCGTGGCCTTCAATTTTTTTTTGAAGTCCCGGTTCTAAGCCGTAAAACATGCCGCACTAAACTATCAAGTAGTCATCATACCGAGCTTGCCAAACGTTCATAACGTCTGCATCTGCTCCTGCAATAGTTCCGTCACCTAGCGGTGCATTAAGGACATAATTCTTCTGTGCAGCAATGAGGATAATCCTCAGATCACGGACCCAGTCCGCATCATTGCTACTATCATCTTTCAACTTTTCTCTAGGAACATATCAAAAATATATAGGAGCTATATCGCGAGCTATTGATCTACAACATAGATACGCAAATACTATTAGGACTAAGTTCATGATAAATTAAGTTCAATTAATCATATTACTTAAGAACTCCCACTTAGGTAGACATCCCTCAAGTCATCTAAATGATCACGTGATCCAAATCAACTAAACCATGTCCGATTATCACGTGAGATGGAGTAGTCTTCAATGGTGAACATCTCTATGTTGATCATATCTACTATATGATTCACGTTCGACCTTTCGGTCTCCAGTGTTCCGAGGCCATGTCTGTACATGCTAGGCCCGTCAAGTTTAACCCGAGTATTCTGCATGTGCAAAACTGTCTTGCACCCATTGTATGTGAACGTAGAGCTTATCACACCCGATCATCACGTGGTGTCTTAGCACAACGAACTGTCGCAACGGTGCATACTTAGGGAGAACACTTATACCTTGAAATTTTAGTAAGGGATCATCTTATAATGCTACCGCTGTACTAAGCAAAATAAGATGCATAAAAGATAAACATCACATGCAATCAAAATATGTCATATGGTATGGCCATCATCACCTTGTGCCTTTGATCTCCATCTCCAAAGCACCGTCATGATGTCACCGGCTTGACACCTTGATCTCCATCGTAGCATCGTTATCGTCTCGCCAACTATTGCTTCTACAACTATCGCTAACGCATAGTGATAAAGTAAAGCAATTACATGGCGATTGCATTTCATAGAATAAAGCGACAACCATAAGGCTCCTGCCAGTTGCTGATAACTTCTACAAAACATGATCATCTCATACAATAACGTATATCACATCATGTCTTGACCATATCACATCACATCATGCCCTGCAAAAACAAGTTAGACGTCCTCTACTTTGTTGTTGCAAGTTTTACATGGCTGTTGCGGGCTTCTAGTAAGAACCATTCTTACCTACGCATCAAAACCACAACGATGTTTCATCAAGTTTGATATTTTAACCTTCAACAAGGACCGGCCGTAGTCAAATTCGATTCAACTAAAGTTGGAGAAACAGACACCCGCCAGCCACCTTTATGCAAAACAAGTTGCATGTCTGTCGGTGGAACCGGTCTCATGAACGTGGTCATGTAAGGTTGGTCCGGGCCGCTTCATCCAACAATACTGCCGAATCAAAATATGACGTTGGTGGTAAGCAGTATGACTATCATCGCCCACAACTCTTTGTGTTCTACTCGTGCATATCATCTACGTATAGACCTGGCTCGGATGCCACAGTTGGGAAACGTAGCATGCAATTTCAAAAATTTCCTACGCTCACGCAAGATCTATCTAGGAGGTGCATAGCAATGAGAGGGGGAGAGTGTGTCTACGTACCCTCATAGACCGAAAGCGGAAGCGTTAGCTTAACGCGGTTGATCTAGTCGAACGTCTTCTCGATCCAACCAATAAAGCACCAAACATACGACATCTCCGAGTTCTGCACACGTTCAGCTCGATGATGTCCCTCGAAATCTTGATCCAGCAAAGTGTCGAGAGAGAGTTCCGTCAGCACGACGGTGTGGTGATGGTGATGGTGAAGTGATTCGCGCAGGGCTTCGCCTAAGCACTACGTGAATATGACCGGAGGCGTAAACTGTGAAGGGGGGCGCCGCACACGGCTAACAATGTTTGATGTGTGTTCTAGCAGTGCCCCCCACATATATATAGGTTAGAGGGGAGGAGAGGTAGCCAAGGGGGCACCCCAAGTAGGAGGAATCCTACTTGGGGTCCTCCCAATTCGGCCTTGATACGT